>NC_073397.1:38118423-38123423 GCF_028641065.1 Leucoraja erinaceus
CATGATTTTTTAAATTCATTTTTCTGAACGTTTGTGTTGTAGTCGAGATTACGGTCACAAAGAGAGCGTGCAAACTCTGCACAGACAGCACCCGAGCTCAGGACCGAACCGATGTTCCTGAGCTGTGAGGCAGTGGCACTAACTGCTGCAGCACCACACCACATGTATACACATGAACATAAGTCAGAACTGTTTGCACACAATGACTGTGCACAGGAACAGGTCTCCTCGCTGTGAAACAAAGCAAATCACAATTTATATCCAGCCTTGAATTAGCAGGTGTCATCTTAGGCAGTAGTTAAAGAATTAAACAGACATATGGAGACATCTGTGAACCATCTAAATGAGGGAGACTTTAGGGGGTTGTAAATGATGTCTTGATATTGCAAATGCCTTCGTCCTCAACACTGAACACAATTAACCAGATGAGTCCAAGCCCTGAATGGGCCGTTATAGTGTGGTGATACACACACACACACACACACACACACACACACACACACACACACACACACACACACACACACACACACACACACACACACACACACACACACACACACACACACACACAGCAACATCAAGGTGTGTCCCCACACACACACACACACACACACACACACACACACACACACACACACACACACACACACACTGCAACATCAAGGTGTTACCCCCACACACACACACACACACACACACACACACACACACACACACACACACACACACACACACACACACACACACACACACTGCCTGCTTCACCAGATCTGATCATGATGTGAATTCCTGTTCACTGACTTTCCACCTTTAGTTGTGATGTTGTCCTGCACTATAGGCCGGCCAGCATGGCCAAGCTGGGCCGAAGGGCCTGTTTCTGTGACTGTGAGCTCAGTCGACCAACGTCCCTTCATTTCTCTACCTGCCTTGGCTGGATTATTCCAAGGACTGAGTGACCTCACGTTTAACCGTGTGACCTTCCACTGTCATTTCTGAGTCGGATTGTAATTCTGGCTTCACCCCACCAGACCTGCCTCCTGTTCCCTGGTCGGCACGACCCATTGGTCATGTATGTAGGGCAGGGGGCAAGCACATGGTCATGTATGTAGGGCAGGGGGTGAGCACATGGTCATGTATGTAGGGCAGGGGATGAACACATGGTCATGTATGTAGGGCAGAGGATGAGCACATGGTCATGTATGTAGGGCAGAGGGTGAGCACATGGTCATGTATGTAGGGCAGGGGGCGAGCACATGGTCATGTATGTAGGGCAGAGGGTGAGCACATGGTCATGTATGTAGGGCAGAGGGTGAGCACATGGTCATGTATGTAGGGCAGGGGGTGAGCACATGGTCATGGGGGTATTCCGTTGTGGATCCAGTTGCACAGAGAGGGGTAAATGCCCCTGGGTTACTCCAGCAGGTTTGTATCTATATGTGTTGTGAGCTTGACGATGTATTTGGAGCGGTTGATGCTGTTGGTCACTGAGCTGTGATTGATCAACCTGTTTCCAGTGTTGGACCCTAGACACGTGTGTGTTTCAGCGTAGGCCGTTCAGTAACGGCATGTTGCCCGTGATGTATCTGGTGGACCCTAGACACGTGTGTTTCAATGTAGGCCCTTCAGTAACGGCATGGTGCCTGTACTGTATCTGGTGGACCCTAGACACGTGTGTTTCAGTGTAGGCCCTTCAGTAACGGCATGTTGGTGGACCCTAGACACGTGTGCTTCAATGTAGGCCCTTCAGTAACGGCATGGTGCCTGTACTGTATCTGCCAGCCAGCTGCTGTGGATGGAGATGGAGGACATTGCAGAATGTTCATTGTCTTTCTATCCACAGATGTTGCCTGAGCTGGAGGAACACCAGCAGCTCCTTGTGTTCATTCACATTTCCAGCTTCTTTCGCACCTTTCACGCAGAGATTCATTATTTACTGATTCATCAATTATTCAGCTTCTGCCCAGATAATCAATTCAATTATCCTCAAGTGGCTTCAGTAGTTTGTCAGTAAAGGAACATGAATGAAAAACCAGGTTGATCCTTGTTTGAAGCACTCGGTTTTAATGTTCGCTGATGATAATGTCGGTGAAGCCTGGCCTGGAATAAATACGATGATTCAACAATATAGAAATAGATGAACATGTGGAGGTTTGAAACAACAGCATGTTTGTCAATGTACATTGGAGCCAAACACCTTTGTGCAATCATGCTGCTTCCATTAGTCAGTGACATTAAGGTAGCAGCATTTCAGACTAATTATAATGTAATCATTTGTATTCAAAGGCTGCAAATATTCTTTGTTTAGTAAGAAATTGCTGCTTCGCAGATAAGAAATATCTCATTGCAAAATACTAAAGGTTTCATTTCTGGCCCCCTGACTATCCATCTTCAAATCCACCCTAAAAACTCATTTTTATTCTCTGGCTTTCGACACTGGCTGAGACATTGCTCCTGTTTTTAGTGCTTTTAATGTCTTTTAATTTTTACTGTTTTATAGTCCTTTGTTTTATGGTTTTTAATGGTTTGTAATAACTTCTTGTCTATGAGTTCTCATGTACTGCACTTTGTGGCAACTGCAGTTGTTTAAAGTGCTTTATAAATAAAGTTGTTATTATTATTATTATTATTAATATTATTATTATTATATCCTCCCCCCCCCCCCGCTATCAGGAGATGGCTATGGGGGACATTGTAACATCAGTCTGAGGAAGGGTCTCGACCCGAAACATCACTCATTCCTTCTGCCTGTCCTGCTGAGTTACTCCAGCATTTTGTGTCTATCTTCATGGGGGGTCTCCACCCCATTGCTCATCTCAGGCTGAAGTCATGAAGTCCCAGACCTGGGACATTATTATTTGGGTGGGAATGAGGTGACCATTGCTCTTGTAGCTCATCATTTCCTCAGTCTGTGTGTCTGGAGGTTGGCTGAGGTTGTAGTATTTGCTGTAAGATCATGATAGATTCCTTAAGGAGGCACTTTATAATTGAAAATATATTGACCTATTGTTAATTGTTATTGTGTTCAGTGAAGGGAAATCTACTGAGCTACTCCTGCTAGAAGATGTTTTAACTTGTTATCACTAGACTTGTGCTGGTGAAAGTCAGTGAATTATTCATGGGGCCTTCAGGCTATGGCCTTTGATGAGGGAGAACCAAAGACATCTTTGTGCACGTGCTCTGTGAGTTAACTGTAGATCCATTCAGCTTCATATGAAGGTTGCACTGTGTCTCGGGGGAGGTGACGTTTCTCCAACGCATGGCTCACAGGCTGACGTGTTGATGTTGTGCTTGGAATCCATGAAGCTAAACAAGGCCAGAGCACCTATGCTGACTGATAAATGAGTCCTTCTCCATGTTAGACATCATTTGTGGAGGTGCAGAGTGGTTTCAGGTTAATCCGTGAAAATTATAACTTGGTATCAAGATCCTCAGGCACCAATCCTCACAATTTGGAATCTGTTGAACAAAATGCTGGAGTAACTCAGCGGGACGGGCAGCATCTCTGGAGAGAAGGAGTGGGCGACATTTTGGGTCGAGACCCTTCTTCAGACTGGTAATATTTCAGAAGCAACACTGGAAGACCATATCATCTACACCACATCCAGACACACCAGGGATCAGCGCAGGGTCACTGATTTATCAACTCTGCACAACTGTAGGATGGCCAACATACTGAAGGGGGCGGCACAGTGCAGCTGGTAGATCCTGACTCTTACTGTCTGTGTGGAGTGTGCATGTTCTCCCTGTGACCATGTGGGGTTTTTCCGGTTGCTCCGGTTTCCTTTCACAACCACCTGTGAATGTGGAGAAGAGGACTATACAATGCAGCACTGCCTTGTCTGCCCTCTACTACCCAACCAGTGCAGCCCAAAGGATCTTGCAGTGTTCAATAAAAACGCAAAGGGCTGTGTAAAGGAATGGGAAACTGTCATGTAACCAACCAGCTTCAAAGACACGAAAAAAAGAAGAAGATCCTAAATTCCAGTGAATACAAACCCAATCGACCCGTTCTGTCATCATATGACAGTCCCGCCATCCCAGGAATTACCCTGCACTCCCTCAATAGCAAGAATGTCCTTCCTCAAATTAGGAGACCAAAACTGCACACAATACTCCAGGTGTGGTCTCACCAGGGACCCGTACAACTGCAGAAGGACCTCTTTGCTCCTAAACTTAAATCCTCTTGCAATGAAGGCCAACATGCCATTAGCTTTCTTCACTGCCTGCTGTACCTGCATGTTTACTTTCAGTGGCTTGTTGTGGCTTCAGAAAACAGCCTCTTTCTATCTCTCACTGTGTATAATCGTCTCGCCATTAAGATCTGAAGCCAATAAACTCTGAAGAAAGCTCACAACCCGAAACGCCATTCCCTCCACAGAAGCTGCCTGACCTGCTGAGTTCCTCCAGCACTTTGTTCTTTGTTCTTTGCTCATGATACCTGCATCTGCAGGTTCTTGCATCTCAAATAAAATTGCTGCATTTAACAAATCTGTTACTAAATTCTCATAGAGAATTTCCCGGGAGTGTGAAAGATCTTGTTTGAAGATTTTTAATCTTCAACAATAAAGCAGTTAGTTCTAGATTGTTCTGTCCACAACACAAGGGCCCTACCATTCACTCTGAAGGTCTTGCTCTGATTTGACGTCCCACAATGTAACACCTCATACCTATCTGCATTAAATTCCATTAGCAGATTTGTGGGACACGCTCTCCTCTGTACAAAACCATGGTGACAATCCTCAATCCTTATGTGTGGTTCCGAATCAATTACAAGCTATTCCTTTATGTATACAAACTTGCCCCCACCTACATCAAAAATCCCTCCGATCGGCCGACTTAGGGTTACTGTCTAGGCATAAGCTCAGGGGCGACCGTGTCTTTTGCGGTTGCAGCTCCTAGACTATGGAACAGCATCCCTCTTCCCATCGGAACTGCCCCCTCCATCAACTCTTTTAAGTCTAGACTTTAAACTTATTTCTACTCTCAAGCCTATCTTG